>NW_024542595.1:0-4530 GCF_016758785.1 Suillus bovinus | reverse complement strand
AGCAACGACGATCAACCACCACGCATGGAACGCCATCGTAAGCGTTTCAGACGTGCCCAGGACTCGTTGCCCACGAAAAACTTGCTGCTAGTGTAGCAATCAAAGGTAAGAATACGACGATGACCGGAAAGATAAACTAACCTAGAGGCAGACATCGAGGAGGCGGACGAAGTCGGCGCGAAGATGTTGCGTGATGCCACCAAGGCCGTCAAAGCTCTGAGGACGGCCGTGGCGTGGTTCCCGGATGAGGAAACCAAGTTGGCGAGTACGAGGAGTTTTTGAAGGAGGTCGTTGTCACTGCTGTGGCAAAATCGAGGAAGGTTACGAAGGAGAAGGTAACGGTGAAGACCGACACACCCTGGCAGTGCGGATGCTCCGGTCCCCTACGGAGCCGTCGATAAAAACCGACTCTGACGACACTTTGCAGGAAAGCGTGGTGCTGAGCGAGCACGCAAGATCAAGACTGCGTCACTCGTTGCACCTGGGGATGTCGAGGAGATCTGGGCACTGTATGTGCAGCTGTTCGAAACTGAACCTGGCGAGTTAGAGGCGCCAAGAGTAGACGAGGAGGACGAACCTATCGGAAGAGACGACTGGGACAACAATTGCAGGATCTTGGGGAGATGGCTGGCGAGAGATGGATAATGATAAGTTAAACCACTTACTTCAGTTTCCCGGTGGCAAGCCCGCACTCTTTGCGGAATTGCGGTCGAAAACGGGACTATGTGCCTGGGATGCAGATGCGGCATCGACGTTCGTGAGGGAGAACGAAGATATGGAGCCATTGTTCCTCCTGTGGCACCAGCGAGTAGGTGTCGCGGCGATCGTCGACAAGATATGGGGGTCTGCGCTAAACGAAGGTAACACTCCGGGAATTTTAATAGCGGACGAAGTAGGCGTTGGGAAGACAGCACTCACCATGGGCACCATCGCCTTCGTCATCGATGCTTACTGGGTTCAAGAAGTCGCTGCCGGACGAGGAAAACCTGCCGGGGCGACTGCAAGTATCAACCTGACCAACCTTCGCCCAGCCCCCATCCTCGGTGAGTGTCCTGTTTATGAAACGGTCCCCTGAGGGAGCCGTCAGTGTCACGGACGCGTGGGTGTCGTGGATGGATGATGGATCCGGTCCCCGTAGGGAGCCGTTGCTGGTTGCTGGTGTAACAGTCCCCTGAGGGAGCCGTTGCTCATTGCTGGGTGAGACACGAGTCTTGTGTCCAGCATGAGTACGGCAGAACGATCTGACGTACGGGTGTGACAGCAGTCCCCTGAGGGAGATGCTGTAGGAGTGGGCACCTGTTTGACAACGGGTGTGACAGCAGTCCCCTGAGGGAGATGCTGTAGGAGTGGGCACCTGTTTGACAACGGGTGTGACAGCAGTCCCCTGAGGGAGATGCTGTAGGAGTGGGCACGTGTTGGACAACGGGTGTGACAGCAGTCCCCTGAGGGAGATGCTGTAGGAGTGGGCACCTGTTGGACAACGGGTGTGATTGCGGTCCCCGTAGGGAGCCGTCTGCTGATCCTAGTCAAAGAATGGTAGCTCACCAGTGATTTCTCCCTCACAGCCGAACGCCCGTATTTTGCAGGCAGAGATGCAATCCCGAACCTGCCCCACGTCATCATCGTGCCGAATTCCTTGATCAATCAATGGTATTCGGAGCTACGCACCTTCTTCGCCCCCGGAGCTGTCGAGATCTACAGGTATCCGTCAGCAGAAAGTGAGTTTGGCGATTTCTGGAACGGTCCATGGGCCACGTCGGCCACGCCATTGATTCATCGAATCATCTTGGTCACTCATTCCGTGAGTCTGATCAGTTTGCCCTCACAATTCTATTCTAACAGCATACTTCACGCCAGATCATGGCTACCTTAGGCAAAGTGTTCGACACACGCAAAGGCCTCGCAGGACACAACAGTCACAAGGCGTCGGACGAGACACGCTCCATCAGACAACGGAAACAAGCATCGAAATGTCTGTGGGCCGGACGTGAATTCCTCAGCATTTCGATCGACGAAGTCCACGAGATGCGCAACCTTACTGCAGGTTTTTACGCGACACTCGAGGTCACGAAGGCCTCCGTCATTAAATTACTCGCATCAGGCACTCCACTCTACACCGGCCCGATGGTAAGTCTCAGCATGAAACATGGTTAGTTAGCACTGACTCACTCCTTTTTCAGGATCTTTGCAATATAGGTCGGTTAGCGCGGATCCAGCACTTCATGGGCAAGGAGGGCGACGCGCGTGATAAAGATCACATCAAGCAACTTCGTGCTGCACGTCGAGCGATGACGCAGGAGGATAAGAATGACGCTGCCGCACATACCATTCGTTTGATGGCCGGTGAACCAACCGACGACGAGGAGCCTGAAGCCAGGCTGCGCATACGCAAGGTAACGAGTGCCTGGATCACTAACATTAAGCGAGGCTACGCTGGGCGGGTGATTCGACGCACCGTCGATTCCAAGACTTTCGACAACAAGAAAATCAACGACACCCTCACGCCCTACAAAATGATCATCGTACCTGTGCATTTGGACGACACGGAGCTGGACATCAACAAAAGCGTCATGGCTCAGATCACCGGCTCGTAAGTTGACGGCTCCCTGAGGGGACTGCGCGTATCCACTGACATTTATCTCACCTCGTCGTACAGATCGTTAGTCGCAACACTGGATGATAGTGCCAGTTTTAACACGGTATGTTGCCAGTCCCCTCAGGGAGCTGCCCACTGACGAGTCCGCAGAAATTTTACCTCGATGGCCGCACAAAGGTCGCGTTCCCCCATCACACGTCGCCCACCTATCCTGCTGTTAAGTCCCTCGCTGAATGGCAGACGGTCAAGTCCTCGAAGGTTGACACGTTGGTCAACGTGCTCGGGTGGCACCTCGAAAACGACGAACACGATATATTTATATGGTCAAAACAGAAATAGGTTTCAAACTTTGGAAAAAATATCTTTTCCTGGGCTGGTACATCATTTAGAGGCATCTTCCAGGAATCATATGAACCAAGAATTAAGAAAAACGGCGGTTGGAATATGGAGATATGGTCGAAATACTGACTTTTTTTCCTCTCCACCAAACCGCAATATTGGCGACCTCTATACACCCTGGGACCATCTCCAATCGATTTGTACGACTGAAAAACAGTAGGAACACTATTTTCAGTATCGGTCTTGAGTCAGATTTGAGTGTGGTGCGATATAGGGGGTAGGGGGGGGGGAGGAGGACATTCTATATCTCGACAACCTGATTTTTCCTGACATATTGGGCTTTACCATCGTGTTCAGGGACATTGAGAGCCCCCTGGAAAAATGCTTTTGGAGGGCATGCAAGTCATGGGAAGGCTAGAAAAATCGATCTTTGAGGGGGGTATGTGACAAATTCGCACATGTCACTTTGTATGGTCTCAAATCGCTCTGGTATTATTTTAAATCGATTTATATCATTGGAAAACAGTAGGGACACCCTTTTACATACCGGTATTTACATAATAGGAAGATATGTGAGTTTGGGGGGGGGAGGAGGACCTTCTGTATCTCGACCACCTGATTTTTTCTGACAATTCAGGCTTTACCATCTTGTTCGCAGCTATCAAGAGCCCCCAGGAAAAATGGATTTGGAGTCATGGCAAGTCATGGGAAGGCCAGAAAAATCGATCTTTGAGGGGGGGTATGAGGTCAACTTACACATTACATTTCATATTGGCCAAAAACACTTTGAACACATCTTCAATCTATTTTTATGATCCAAAAACACTATTCAAATCCTTTTTACATCAGTATATACATGAAATCATGCTTCATGGTGGAGTAGGTAGGGGGAGGGGGTAGCATGACTCTGAAACATGATTTTTTCGGACAAAATAAGCATTGCCATCGCGTCCAGGGTGGTTAATAACCTTAGAATCAAGTTTCATTTGAAGCCAGGCAAGTCATATGAAGGCTGAAAAAATCAACCTTTGAGTGAGGCAACAGGACAGGGGCGACCCTGCTTACATAAGCAAATGCGGATAGGTGGGCACACTTGAAGCAAGACACCACATATCAGAGACCTGTTGCTCATAAATGTACATAGATCGATTGTGGTTGTATTTAGTTTGAGATTGAGACATTACAGTCATCAAAAGGCTAAGACAGTCGACCTTTGATTGAGCACCTCAGCATGGCAACCTTACACTCACTCTTCACTCATAACTTTAGAACATGATTTTTTTGAACAAAAGTAGCATTACCATTGGAATCCGATGGTTCAATAACCCCCATTGAGATGTCTATTCGACACAAGGCAAGTCGTACGAAGGCTGAAAAAATCGATCATTGTGAGGCAATAAGACAGGGGCGACCCTGCTTACATAAGCAGATGCGGACACCTGAGCACACTTTCAGCAGACTCCACAGATCAGAGGTCTGATGCTTCTAAATGCACATAGATCTACTGCGTTTGTACCAAGCTTTAGATTCAGATCATGTCTTGAGTCTTCCTAATAGGATTCCTTCTCAGTAGCTGTCCTTGGGTAGACTTTTGC
>NW_024542593.1:0-4657 GCF_016758785.1 Suillus bovinus | reverse complement strand
TTGCCTAGGACAGCGTGCTGGATGCGGATTGTATCGGTCAGCCTAGTTGGACGATTGCAAAAATCAGGGTTCTCGGTACCTGGGCTAGCTGATAATTGATTGAAATGAAGTGCCGGGACCACTACTGAATTTGCTAAAAAGCGTGTTGCCAAGGGTTGAAGGGCGTGGATCAAGGATAATTTCCAGAGGGACAGAGCATCTCGATAGCCTCATCAAGGTCTAAAAGACTGCCCTCGCTGCTGGAGTTTTTGGAAAAAAATACTTCGGGAAAGTTACTAAGAGAAATGAATCAACTGGGGTGACCAGGGAGGATGCATATTGATACAGCTCGATGTAGGCCAATTACCTCACCGAGGTCAGGTAAACCCCTCGCTACCGGAACTTGCCAATAAGGTTGTTGAAAAAGTGGTGGAGATAATCAAATCAATCGAGGTGACCAGGAAGATCCCCGAACACTGGAATAGAGCGACGTCTGACGTGAATTCTTTGATGGTATTGATAATAGATCGCAATTGTCCCCTTACTATTGAAATCTCACACTGATAAGTGCAAAACCAATTGATATTGAAACAAATACGCACGGCACGTAGAAATCCGAGTACTGAAATACCAGAGGACTGCGATGAAACTCTGGTTGTTTTGAGAAATGTGGAAATCAGCGTGACATATACAAACGAGCAAGGGATGGGGAAGAAAACAAGATCCTACGTACTTTGTCATTTAGGATACACTGATTTCTGCTCTGGCAATGAATTCCTTGCCTGTCAACAAAAGCATGTCAAGTTCAGCTGAGGCTGTAGCCTACATCGAGGGTAACTAATGATGCCTTGGGGTTTTACCACCCTGCTATGGTAAAGTCCGTGTCAGAAACGCGAAGAAGGCGATCAAAGGTGGCTGTGAGATGCGCAAGGCAGTATACTCAAAACCTAGAGGCATGAATGATGATTGAGCAACATAAAACAAGGCCTTCCAAAAATGGCGACAACTCACAGTTTGATCATTGCAGAAATATTAATGTAGTAACCGTGTTTCTATATATATTACGCTTGACGTACGACATCCAATATGCACTCGTAGGGCCATTCATTCCCTATTCATAAGAAATGTAGCACCCTGTGATCGCATTAGTTCCACCGATGTTGTAACTACTGGCCGATAATGATACTGTAATCGCGAAAAGAGGAGAACTGAAGTCTACAGAAAGGGTGAGAATCATCGAAAAAGCACTTTGTGCATGTGGACTTACACAGATGCTGACGAGACAGACGTTCATGAAGTAACCTGAAATATCTAGGATCGTGTGTTAGCTGCGGTTCCCAAACAATGTTGCTATCGAGGTACCAATGAAAGCGCCTTATTGATCTTATTCAGGATGACAAAATTCACGAACAGGGCTGCTGGTACTTACCAAATGGCGGAGAGTCCGGCATACTCGCCCGGATCTGTGGAAGTGCAAAAAGCACTGCAAGCCTATCAGTGGCGCATCTATCAATCTTCTGCGGCTCGCACACCTGTTGTCGAGGTCAAGATAAGGCTGTCATTGACGTTCGCACGGCACAGCACTAGGACTGTCATCCATAAAATGGTGACAGAGAGAGTCCCTATGGTCCGATGAGAACCAGCCGGACCAAACAAGCTAAGTAGTAATGCTCACAGTTTATGACAACCAGGAGGAGGGCGAACGCCTTGACCATTTTTTGTCGCTCGACGGTTAGGGCCAGGGCATAAAACATCTCGTTCCCTGCTGTAGTCGGGTAAAACGCACTAGAACCGATCCAATTTATCATACTTCCGTATCCAATTACGCCAGATATCGGCAGTGATTGATTGCTGTCAGTATCAATGGCTAACAGCGATACATATGCAGAGTGCCTGCAGTGAGTCAATGATACTGATAAGGAAGAATGAAGTGATGTCCTTACTGATCAAATGGGTAGTAAAGAGTCGATACTTGCTTCTGTAACGTATACGGAAGAAATGGATCCATGGACAGAACCGTATCATATTCTTTTGCTGGTAATTGTCTCGAAGATGCTCGAATCAATGTGTGGTATTGACATAGATTAAAGCTCACCTTCTTCCGGGTATGTATGTCACTGGTGGAGGATTTTGTACCACTGACGAATCAAACGTGCCTATTGGGGCTGTTAAGTTCCAATTTACACTGGTATTTCTAATGACCAATGTGAGTTCAGATTCAAAAGGCAAAAGTTCGCTTACACGTTTAGATACAGGGCGACATTATTGACGAATTGATTTTGAATACAAGCGTTGTTTGATGAGCCTGTATACTGATGTCCACAGGCGCCAACAAGAGACCAGTGAACCTGAAAACTCTTAGATAAGGATGTACGAATGCCAAGATGATACACACAGAAAATGTCTGCCCATCAAGGTCGATTGAGAACATGTCGGCGAGGCTAAAATATGTCAGATTGACTATAATAACAAGAACAGGATAATCACAATACAAGCTGTGTTAGTAGTTAGCGTGAGTCTCGATATTATGGTTATAGGGCTTACACCAGGGGATCCACTGACACCGAAGATATTCAACGTGCTATTATCCATGTTTACTTGGGTTTTGAAGTTTGCGTTCAAATAGACCTCTGTGAGAAAGATAGAGATCCCTGCGAGTATGGCAATATGATCGACAATGTCGCCACCGGCCCATAACGTATCATAATTGGGTTTCGTCCTATCATACGTTGTAGGTGAAGTTATAGTGGCATCACCGTCCTCGAGGTTGGAAAAGTTAACCAATGAGGTGTTCAACTGGCAACTCACTTTTAAGGGATATCACCTATATTCAGAATGTGACAGACAGATGAGATGGGGGAAGTATGTAATCCTTGGCCACTAATATAATGCCTGATCGTATACCCACCGGAACAGCTTTCGAATCATTCTCACGAAGAACTCCAAATCGTTCAATTCTGATTCAGGTGTTATTTTCTGAGTCTTGTGAAAGTGTACGACGATCCTCACAGACAGAATTTTCATCCGCAAATCTTCAGTAAAGGATGCGAATTCAGAGTTCAAAGAGTGTTTTGAGATCGAAGCCTGAGCCTCTTGAACGTGCATTGCACCAGTGGGTGACGATCTTGATGTGTATGTATAAGTATAATCCAATACAACCGAGGTAAACTCACCTGTACTGTGCGGTCCAACATAATGATACCACAGTGCCGCAACAGGACAGACTGATTATGTGGAAGCGAGACTGACCAAGGTTGTCATTGCTCGCCCACCGCGGGGTAGTCCTTGTGATCGCCTAATCGATGACGGTGATAAGTACTCAACGGAGGCATGTGTTCAACCTCGGAGTATGGCGATCAGTAAACCACGACCACCAAATACATTCAATTCCTCTCATCGCTGCCGTGCACCTGGTAGATGGATTCTCGTATAAACAGCGGCTGATCTTGACTCTTGAGCTTCTGCGTGCCATTGTACTTAGACGCGATCGGGTCTGAGCAAGTTGAAATGAATTTGAAGTAAAGAATGGACCGAATGACCGTTTGAATACGGGCACGAAGTTATTCCCGCTACCTTGACTCGACAGGCTCACTGGCACCTCCAAGCAGCTCGTCGTTGTTTTTCATGCCTGTTCACTGTCTGGATCTATTTCCATAGACGTTTGGAGCCTTTAAAAGCACAATCCTACTTATACATCGATTTTAATACATTTGATGCATCAATAGTATGTCATGTTAATCTACAATCAATCAACCACAGTGAAAACATACCCTTGGCAGCGGCTCAACTATTCAGATCGCTGCGAGTCCACAACAGATCGAAGGAACAACGGCAGCGCCGCAGGATGCTAGTTGCAGATAGATGCAGAGAGAAGCTAGCAAGAAAGGCGTTTGCTTCAATGAAGACATGACAGTTCAGTTGTTATTGCCCGGCAGGGAGCGGGGACAGCTTGAGGGCTACATGAAAAACAGCGGGAATCAAAGGACGACAGAGTTGATGTTGATGAGCGGGTAGAGTTGGGGTGGAACATGCACATGAAGGAGGTCATTGCTGGGCTCAATGAGTTAGGTTTAAAACGCCGCTGAGAATGCCATTGGCTGCCCTCGTATGGCTACAAGGTAACATGGTCTGCGCCAGCCAAACTGAGGACGCCTGGTTTATGGGATTACCGGCGTTTGAGGACGGGGTTTGGACCGGCGATCAGTCCGGCGATCATCCATTGCAAACCAGACGCTTACCACTGGAAACTCCGCATGAAAGTAGATACTCGGTAGACGGGAGTCTTCGTACATACAATATTGACGATGGACTCACTGTCTGCCCTCGCGGCGATCTTGCGCAATAGTATGCTGTCTCACATGTCAATCCATCAGCTGATTTCTTTCATTGAACTGTCCTCTAACCTGAAACACAGCATTGAACTTTACCAGCCACTGAAGGAGACATCAGACGATACATCAAGTCCTCTTGTTTTACCAGAATCCATCGCTCTTTTCCTATCGCGTGCAACGAAAATTCCACTGGAGCTCATTGGGGATGCTGGTATGCCTTGAGAGATATTGTTTGGACCACAGGACCAGATAGACAGTGCCAGGATTGCGCAGCAGAGGCTTTTAGAGTCCATGGGTGGGACCTTGGCATCAGTGCATCATTGCTGCTGTCCGAGTTGTGTTGCACT
>NW_024542592.1:0-4696 GCF_016758785.1 Suillus bovinus | reverse complement strand
TGATGGAGTATAGATAGAGCTTATGCTCGTGGCGCCAAAAAGGCGGGCTAGGCCCTTGGACGGAAACGTTCAGAGGGTTCGTTCGCGAATCGAAAAAAAATATCCGCGGGGGTAAATCCTTTGCAGACGACTTGAATGGGAACGGGGTACTGTAAGCGGTAGAGTAGCCTTGTTGCTACGATCCGCTGAGGTTAAGCCCTTGTTCTATAGATTTTTCGACTTTCGAAAAGTTGGGCGTCTTCTCTTTTCTTTATCGTCATGCCTGGTGCTTCAGGGCAGGTTCATTCGAACTTGGCATCTGCGCCGGGCATGTCGTTTGGGATAAGTGAAGGTCCGAAAGTTCATAAGAAAAATCGAGGAAAGGGCTTATGGGAGAGACGCAAAAATGCGAAGAAAGTTGATAAGAAAAGTCAATGAAACGGCTTATGGAGAGGCGCAAAAATGCGAAGAAAGTTGATAAGAAAAAAAGTCAAGGAAAGGGCTTATGGGAGAGATGCAAAAACGCGAAGCCAGTCGGCAAGGAAAAAGGCTAGTGCAGGAAACAATGTTTAGGGCAGGCTCGAAGAGGACTTGTTCTCATGGCGGTTTTGATAAGGAAACACCTTATCGAATGGATGCAAAATGCGAAGTTGATCGAGAAAAAGTCAAGGGAAGAGTCTATCGAATAGAACCAAAAATGCGAGTCGATTGAAAAAGTCAAGGGAAGAAAGTCTATTGAATGGACGCAAAAATGCGAAGTTGATTTGAAAAAAGTCATGTTTAGGGCAGGCCTCGAAGAGGACTTGTTTCTTGTGGCGGTGTCCGATAAGGAAAAGTCTTATGGGAGAGACGCAAAAATGCGAAGTCGATTGAGAAAAAGTCAAGGGAAAAAGTCTATCAAATAGACGCAAAAATGCGAAGTTGGTTTGAGAAAAGTCATGTTTAGGGCAGGCTCGAAGAGGACTTGTTCTTGTGGCGGTGTCGATAAGGAAAAGCCTTATCGAATGGATGCAAAAATGCGAAGTTGATTGAGAAAAAGTCAAGGAAAAAGTCTATTGAATAGATGCAAAAATGCGAAGTTGATTGAGAAAAAACCACAGCACCTAGGATTCCCGTGTGGTCCCCCACCATGGTACTAACTAGGCGGCACTTTGGTTAACTGCGCAGATCAGACGGGATGCGGTGCTTTCAAAGTCCTATGGCCGTGGATATCATATAGAAAGAAAAAGGGATCATATGGGCACTCAGCCATATCGCAAATGAGTGACTTTGATCAGGAAAGTCGCTTGGAAGATAAGAGACACGCAAATTTGATGATTTTGGATAGGTTTTCATAATGAAAAGTGGTCAAAAGACGAGGAATGCGCAAATTTGGTGATTTTGAATAGACTCTGATTAGGAAAAGTGGTCAAAAGATAAGCAATGTGCAAATTTTGCGATTTTCAATAGACTTTGATTAGAAAAAAGACATCAAGCAGGTTTCAAGCCTGCTCGGTTTCAGATTTCAAGTCTGTTGTGGTGCGCAGGTTTTGAACCTACAGATTTTGAGTCTGTAGTGGTATGCGGGTTTTGAACCCACAGATTTTCAGTCTGTTGAGAACCACTTGGACAACACCGGTTATGATCTGCATGCAAATGTTGCGATTTTGCATAGACTTTCATTAGGAAAAGTCGTCATAAGATAAGAAGTCTGCAATTTTGGCAATTTTGAATAGACTTTGATTACAAAAATGACATCAAGCAGGTTTCAATCCTGCTCTTTCAGATTTCAAGTCTGTTGTGGTGCGCAGGTTTTGAACCTACAGATTTTGAGTCTGTAGTGGTATGCGGGTTTTGAACCCACAGATTTTGATTCTGTAGTGAACCACTTGGACAACACCAGTTATGATGTGTGTGTAATTGGGGGGCTTTGTATAGACTTTCATTAGGAAAAGTCGTCAAAAGATGAGAAATCCGCAATTTTGGCGATTTTGTATAGACTTTGATTAGGAAAAATGACATGTAAACAGGTTTCAAGCCTGCTTGGTTTCAGATTTCAAGTCTGTTGTGGTGCGCAGGTTTTGAACCCACAGATTTTGAGTCTGTATGGTATAGCGGGTTTTGAACCCACAGATTTTCAGTCTGTTGAGAACCACTTGGACAACACCGGTTATGATCTGCATGCAAATGTTGCGATTTTGCATAGACTTTCATTAGGAAAAGTCGTCATAAGATAAGAAGTCGGCAATTTTAGTGATTTTGAATTGACTTTGATTACAAAAAATGACCTCGAGCAGGTTTCAAGCCTGCTCTTGCAGATTTCGATTCTGTTGCGGTGCGCAGGTTTTGAACCTACAGATTTTGAGTCTGTAGCGGTACGCAGGTTTTGAACCCACAGATTTTGAGTCTGTTATGACAACCACTTGGACAACACCGGTTATGATCTGCATGCAAATGTTGCGATTTTGCATAGACTTTCATTAGGAAAAGTCGTCATAAGATAAGAAGTCTGCAATTTTGGCAATTTTGAATAGACTTTGATTACAAAAATGACATCAAGCAGGTTTCAATCCTGCTCTTTCAGATTTCAAGTCTGTCGTGGTGCGCAGGTTTTGAAACCACAGATTTTGAGTCTGTAGTGGTATGCGGGTTTTGAACCCACAGATTTTCAGTCTGTTGTGAACCACTTGGACAGCACCAGTCATGATGTGTATGCAATGTTGGGGGTTTTGTATAGACTTTCATTACAAAAAGTGGCCAAAAGATAAGAAATGCGCAAATTTGGGAATTTTCAATAGACTTTCATTAGGAAAAGTCATCAAAAGATAAGAGATCCGCAATTTTGGCGATTTTGAATAGACTTTGATCATGAAAAATGACGTCCAGCAGGTTTCAAGCCTGCTTGGTTTCAGATTTCAAGTCTGTTGCGGTGTGTAGGTTTTGAACCCACAGATTTTGAGTCTGTTGCGGTATGCGGGTTTTGAACCCACAGATTTTGATTCTGTTGTGAACCACTTGGACAACACCGGTTATGATGTGTACGCAATTTTGGCGAATTTGGATAGACTTTCATTAGGAAAAGTCGTCAAAAGATAAGAGATCTGCAAGTTGGGCGATTTTGTTTAGACTTTGATTAAGAAAAACAACATTAACCAGGTTTTAAGCCTGCTTGGTTTCAGATTTCAAGTCTGTCGTGGTGTGCAGGTTTTGAACCCACAGATTTTGAGTCTGTAGTGGTTTGCGGGTTTTGAACCCACAGATTTTGATTCTGTAGTGAACCACTTGGACAACACCAGTTATGATGTGGACACAAAGCTTGCGATTTTCAATAGACTTTTATTAGGAAAAGTCGTCAAAAGATAAGAGATCCGCAATTTTGGCGATTTTGTATAGACTTTGATTAGGAAAAATGACATGTAACAGGTTTCAAGCCTGCTCAGTTTCAGATTTCAAGTCTGTCGTGGTGTGAAGGTTTTGAACCCACAGATTTTGAGTCTGTAGTGGTTTGCGGGTTTTGAACCCACAGATTTTCAGTCTGTTGAGAACCACTTGGACAACACCAGTTATGATGTGCACCCAAATCATGTGATTATGTATAGACTTTGATTAGGAAATGATAAGAAATCCGCAATTTTGGGGATTTTATAGACTTTCATTGAGAAATGTTAAGAAAAGATAAGAAAAGCCCAAATTTTGCGATTTTATGTAGACTTTCATTAGGAAAGATGACCAAAAGATATGAAAAGCCCAAATTTTGCGATTTTGCATAGACTTTCATTAGGAAAGATGACCAAAAGATAAGAAAAGCCCAAATTTTGCGATTTTACATGGACTTTCATTAGGAAAATTGATCAGAAGATAAGAAAAGCCCAAATCTTGCGATTTTGCATAGACTTTCATTAGAAAAAAGGTAAGAAAAGATAAGAATTGCCCAAATTTTGCGATTTTATATAGACTTTCATTATGAAAAGTTGTCAAAAAGATAAGAAAAGCCCAAATTTGCGATTTCATATAGAGTTCATTAGGAAAGATGACCAAAAGATGTGAAAAGCCCAAATTTTGCGATTTTGTATAGACTTTTAGTAGGAAATGTCAAGAAAAGTAAGAATGGCGAAAATTTTCCAATTTCATATAGACTTTCATTAGGAAAGTGACCAAAGATAAAGAAATGGCGAAAAGTTTGGGATTTCATATAGACTGTCATTAGAGAAGAATGAGAAAAGATAAGAAATGCGCAATTTTGGCGATTTTGTATAGACTTTCATTAGGAAAGTGTAGTGTCCGCAAATTTGACATATTTGTATAGGAAAGTGTAGTGTTTGATATAGTGGACACTAGGAAAGTGTTTGTGTCCGCAATTTGAACCATTTCATTAGGATTTTCCTAATGTGGACGCAAAAATCAAGGATTTCAGGAGGGCTTGAATTTTTCCAGTGTCCAAAAATGCTCAAAAACGCGATATAGTGGACATAGTTTCGCACGCCTACTGCGCTCCAGGCATATCACGGACAAACAACACAGCTTTCCTACTATATGGGAGTGGTGCATGGCAACAATGGAAACAACGCTAATGGGCGCGTTTTTGAGGGTTTTGGCATACTTTTATTAGCGAAATGGAGCTAATGGACGCGTTTTTGAGGGTTTTGATAAGCTTTCGATAGGGTACGAGGCTGATGGATGGAATTACGATGGGTTTGCTGCGCTTATATGCGCTCGGATGAGGTCTATGCGTCGGACC
>NW_024542591.1:0-4842 GCF_016758785.1 Suillus bovinus | reverse complement strand
GCGTAAGCTCGGGCCATTGTTAATGAAGTACTTACTATTTTTCTAAATCTTCGACCGACGTTCTATATATTATTCCACTGCTCATGCTGTTCATGCATGAATAAAGGTATTGCATTTGGTCCTAAGACTTGCATCGTATGTTTGTCAACAATGACTTCCGAGTCGACCTCGTATCGAAAAGCCAACAGTTTGCTTCATGTACTGCTTTGTTTGTTGCAGGTACGTGGCATGATGAACAGCAGTAATAACTAGCATATATTACACACGACGTGCGAAACTTATTGGGCATGGTTCAAGACGGCAAGGAAACGCACTGCATTGGATTGTTGAGCTGGGCTTCGAATAAGCATAGAGGACCGGGATTGTGTGAACAGAAGAGTTGGTTGAATGAAAGACTGCAAGGAGGATGCAGGAAAGAAGTAAGGGTTTGATTTGTCGGAATCCACGAGCACTGAGGAGCGCTCACAGTGTAGGTGCGAATGCTCGAATCGTCAACTTGTTCTGAGATTTCAGTTTGTCTAACTTCACTGAAGAACACACCAAGATAATACTTTGCGGAGCACTTGGCTCCTGTGTGAACGACAGGACAGGGTAGGACTCGTCTCCTGCACCGAGTTGCAAGTTCGTAATTGTGTCTGAGACTCTAAAAACAGTGAAAGCAGTGAATGGATTGTACAAGTGTTTTCTGGAGACCCTCAGACAAGCGAAAAGGGGGCAGCCCTGAGTTCTCGCATCATAAGAAAGTATTTTTCGAAAACTAGAACTTTGAAGTATTCTTAGTAGATGTCCGAAATCAAAATAGCTAGCGCTCATATCACACGTGACACCAGAAATTGTCGAGATGAAGTAAGCAGGGTGGTCGCAATACTATTGCTTTGGAGTTCAATGTTCATCGTTATTGTTCGCTTCCATGTAAGCTCTTTTGTCGTTTCTTCCACTATAATCAATCTACAGGCCCTTGTGGGTATCGAAGATAACCAAAAAATGGTCTGTCCACAGCTGTAACTCATTTAAAGGACGCGGGTCTGCAAGGTAGCTATCAAGTTCGTCCCACTTAAAGTCACTTCATTCCCCATTCCTCACATCACTGTTTACCATGTCGTCTGACTATATTTTGCGTCTTGGCCCCAAGGTCACTCTTAAGCTCAAGACTTCCTGTCCAAGACCAGCAAATTCAGATTCGTCTAATCAGAACTCTGTCTCAGCGTGCCCCCAAGTACAAGCCTCACAAAACCACAAAAAGAGATCTCGAGATGCTCGAGATGAAACCGATACACCTGCCATCCTATCCTCTTCCATCTCGCCCCTGCGTGTCATAGTACCATTAAAGCAAAAGATTACCAACGGAAAATCGGACGCTGGGCATTCACAAAACAATGAAGCAAATGCTTATAGCTATGGCTACGCGTCGGAGCACCTCCCTCAAGATTGGGAGATGTCAGATCCAGCCAACCCTCCTGGCGCGCCCATTCCTACCCAAGTTCAACTGCAGGACGACTGGGAGATGGCATCTTGGTTAGCATTTCATGTCTTTTCAATGGTATGGGAGGCTGATGACATGTCACAGATAGGTTTTCTTTGTGATATAAAAGGGTTATAAAGGGAGGTCTCAAGGACTGTCGAGGGAACTTTAGGTGTACACTGTACAAGCGCCGCTACTGTAATTGTCTCGGAAATGTACGTTGTTGAATATCTCCTCGAACAAAGCATGGTTACATCGTCTCGCTCGCGATGGTACGTGCTGAGCATTTCGATCGCTTGACTGCTGATGTTCGTGTGTGAAACACGACTCAGTTGATCAAGGCTCGTAGACATTTCCACACGCAGGTGGCTTGGTCAACAGTAATACTGGTGAGTCGGCTAATGATCATCATAAGTTAGTACGTCAAACCTCCAATTCTGGCTCTTGCCCGTGAATCTCCATGCTCTTCATAACGTAGACATTCGGTCCTAGCGTGCGACTCTTTGGCTAGATGATGAATCGTGGGTTAGGTGCGAAAATGATTGCTGAAGTCTCACCGTTATGATGCTCTTATTCGATTTTCTCAGCGACTGCTTGAACCGTGACCATACTCACGGCGTGAGCACCTGACCGACGTTCTTTGCGCATATAACTCGAAATAGCGCTGTCGAAAAAAGAACTGGTATATATGACAGGTGCAGAAAGCAAGTCCTCCTTGTCATTTCTCGCCTTCACGGTAGCTTTGAGTCTCACACGAGCCAGGTGCTTTTCACAACGCTATCCTGGTGTGATCATAATATATGGTAGGTCGACTGAGGAATCGGAAAAGGAAAGGTCTGTATCAAAATGGCCCAATCCTCCGAGTCGTGTTCCTTTGGCCGACCTTGAGTATATCTCACAGGACCCCGGCAGCTGATAAGGTGCGTCATTCTTGTAACCTAGGACCGCCGGTCTGTATGCTGATACTTTGTTTGTGTTCCCGTCTATGCATTACCTCATTAGCTCACAGACCATTCGTCGGACCGTCATGGTGGTCGATGTCAGTGGTCGCAAAGTGCTTCTGTATTGACCATCATTGTTAGTTTTCAAGCGTTTCCATCGTTCTTACCACCATGATCAATCCACAGGCCCTCACAGATGTGGCGGTTGATACCGTTCATGGCTTTGTTGAGTCCAACGTCGCAATTTCGCTATGACTGTTTGAGGACAATTACACTATGGTGCGTCCTAGTTTTTAAAGGATGCCTGTCTGCAAGGTAGCTGGCAAGCTTTCCTACTAAACGCTGCCTCGCAGAACAAACACTCAAGTTCACTTCCTACTACCTTGTCCTCACATTACTCTCCATAATGACTCTACCTGGAAAGCTGATCCGAATCAACGACCGTGTCAGCATAAGGCTTATGCCCACGAATCATCTTCCACCACGCCTGCAACGCCTTCTCCAGCGCCAGCAGGTCTCCAACATTTCTGAGCGCTCCAACTCGGCACCCCTAACCATAGAGGAGCCAGCAAGCACAGCGATAAGTCTGGCTCAATCAAACCCACTGGCTATAACAAAGCCGCCTTGCCCTCGAAAGAGAAGGAACCAGAGGAGTAGAGAAAAGGAGAACCATATCGCATCACCCATCGCCTTAAAACGGCGCCGCCGCATTCGCGCAAAACTCGACCATTCTGCAGTCTCCAACACACATAGTACTACTACTAATTAGCTACATAGATTTAAGTACGATACCTCGGGGCCTCTTGACCTTGTTTTCCGTGTCTGAGACATGGTTTGTTTGATTTATTCTCGTTAAAGAAAGTACTTGGACATTGGAAGCACTTTGTTGTCGATACCTAAAAATGTAATCAAATACGCACGGTCATCGTCCAACTGCGCCTGCACGTCATTAATATTGCCATCCTTCAAACGCGAGCAATGTCGTGACATCTGTTACTTGAAGCTGCCAGTGCCGTAACAAACTGCATGTGGTTCGTCCCCGTCTTTAGACATGCCTGGGGCCCCCCCTTCCATTTCAGCCGGTTTCGACATCAAACATGCCCTGCTAATTTCCTCAGCTGAATGCAGGACAGTGAAATAATTTTCACCCCAGAGAAAATTAATCTTGACATGATTCTCAACCTGTCATACGCCGTACTCCGAGGCTAATGAGGATGATTTGGTGGTGGTTAATCTGGCCGTGAAAGTATCGGGCGAGCTCACACACCTCGTTTAGATCTCAGCTTTGTCTCCTGATACAAAAAATTAGAGGTATTGTTTTGGACATCGAGGGACCGAGGTTACGATGGACCTGATACTTCAGAAGCTCTAGTTTTCGAAAAATACTTTCTGATGATGCGAGAGCTCAGAGCTACCCCATTTTCGCTTGTCTGAGGATTTCCAGAAAACCCAGTCCTCTATGCTTGTTCGAAATCCAACTCATATAGCAAATGCGGAGAGTACCTGGACTACGTTATACGCAGCTGCTCGCTGGCAAAGAGTGAATTTGAAATTAAAGAGGAAAGAACATCTTGACGGCAGATGTGCAACCTCGCAGCGTCAGACTCGGAATATTTGAATAAATACACAAGAGGGTGACGATGCAAGTCCTCTATCATAAGCAGGCCGGGTCGAGTAGAGAAAGTATTTGCAGTATTCAGGCTTATGGTTGAAGACTTTTCCATTCTCGTTCGGTACGCTAAAGTTCTATTCCTATTTGTGCCGGTGTGCCAATCTCAGCCTGTTCCCTGTCTTTTATACATATACATACATTTTCATGTCATAGAGAGTAGTACTATAAGGAGGAAAATACGTCTATTCTAGGGGACCCCCAGTGTCCCCGACGCATCTCTGGGCGCGCGAATGCCCTGATGTGAGGCGTACCCCCATCAGTCCGCCGTTCCCGCCGGCCGTTTTAGACGCGCCGCCCTTCGAAGATGAGATGACTTTCATAAACAGGATCAATGTATGTGTGCTAGCGGATTGCATAATATATAACGCGTACTCGGCCGCTTTCGCGGGCGCTGTTCCCTGTCTATTGGTCACCGAGGTGATTGTGGTGCTGCTGTATTGTGCAAAGGTTGAGAAATGTATCGCGTAGCTTAAGTTATTGTCTTTACCTTCAGTAGTCACTTCAGCATACCACGACGGAAAACGACGACAAAAGAGTGGACGGTACACGAGATTGATGGTGAGAGAAGATGAATAGGCGGTAGTCGGAAGCTCGGTGACTGCCAAAGTGTACTTCAGTACTGAATTGATCGGCGAGCAATGAAAGAGGTTTACACTGTTGTACGAGCAACATCATGTCGATGATCGACATCAAGCAATGACACAAAATATACCAGGTAGCTCTGGTTTATGTTCATGGTCAACGGGGAGTCCGTCGGAATCCTGAGA
>NW_024542590.1:0-4881 GCF_016758785.1 Suillus bovinus | reverse complement strand
GTCATCATGGCACAGACGGTTGCAAGGGAAGCCCTAAAGAGTGTTGATATGGTGGGACACGTATTGCCCAGCATACATTGCGGCACCATGGAAGGTGAGTTGATGGCCAGGGATGAGAAGAAGAGAGAGTCTGGATGGAACCAGGTGCAGAAGATGTTTGCCACGTCAATACTGTTGGGGGGTGTGGTTGCAGCGGGTGATGCGAAGGGGAGCTCTATATGAATACACAGGAGATTGCTGCCACTGCAAAGGTACAGTTGTGGGAGGATGCAGTGATCAGAGATGAGAAGGCACAAGTGCTGGCGCTGGGACAGTGATGGGATATGTGAGTGGCTGGTGGCTGGCGCTGTGTGGGTGTTGGGATATGGAACTTGAGATGCAGCTGCCTGTATGATTGTACGTTGTTGTGGATTTGCTTGCGGCTGAGGTGCCTTCTCTTTTGCTTTCTGCGTTTTCTTTGACTTGCTTGCTGCCTTTGTTGCCAGGCAGTCGAACACTGCAGGTGGTGCACTTGCAGGTTCAGTACCAGATGTTTCACCTGAGTTCTTAGCTACTTTCTTCTCCTGGATTTGATGAGTGCTGCCAAAACGAACATCTGCTGCATCACGACCCTCAATGGTGTCTCATGGAGCGACTGAGAAATGACGGATTGAATCTGAGCATAATTGTGAATTGAATAAGCATTGAGCAAGTAAATGGTGAGGGTTTGTGCTGAAAATGAACTTCGTACATGCAGTCTCGGTTTGCTCTTGGCGAATGTGACATTGGCTAACATCTGAGCACTGTGATTTAACACAGTCATGCTGGACATTTACGATACAAACAATGTCCTAAATTCACCATGTAAGCACATCAATAAGTCTGGTTGAAGGATTGTGTCTAAACTTACTTGTGGGCTAATAACGACTTCATGTTCCGTGAGCTCAAGAGTGGGGATGTGAAGCAAGGGATGTAAAGCAGGTCCGAAAGCAAGTTTTTGAATGGCGACGTGCTGCACGAATTTGCAAGAGTTTAAGATCAAGATCTCCCGAATGCACCCAATATCTGAGCGAGATGTTGCAGAGTCGTGAAAAATGACATGTCCTTCTAAGGACACTTTCTCACCATTGCCGAGAATTAACAAGATGCCATGACAGTATTGAGCATGATGAGCAGGTTGCGGGAGCTTGAGGGCCTTTGCACAGCGTATTGCTGTCCACAGCACAGGCTTTGCTGGAATGGGTCATCCATCTTTGATGGTGACCTTCTTGAGTTGGCCGGTTCCTTTCAGTAACAGACATTACAATCGACAATGCCAGGCAGGTATTCAATAAATACATTACCTGTTGCAGGGGGTTCTCGTGTGCAAATCCCCAAAAGCCATGCTTGCTCTGGATGCTCATCGAGGTAGCTCAAAACTGCATCACCTGCCTGAACCCACTTTTTGCTAGTGTTATCAAACCAGTAGCTCCCAGTCGCCATATGCTTGATGATATCTTGTCTCGTGAATACCTTGCATGTATCCTGGCTTGGTCCCTGTCAATTTCTATGTATACATGCCAGCCGGAACACGTGGTTGAACGACTCGTATCATTCAGTGGAAAAGAGGATGGCTGGTCCAAAGCGTTGGATATATGCAGGAAGATGGACCAAAAAGTGAAACTTTGGCTTCGAGATGAGAATGCTTGGTGCGCATTTTGCTGTAACATTCAGAAAATCATCAATCGTCTGGGAAAGCTTTGCCTGTGATACAATCAACATTGGCACAGCAGAGTCAGTGTGTCATCATACCAAATACACCTCTGTATCATCTATATTTGTGTGCCAAACATACACAATGAGCTCACCAATACTCGTCCATCCATCAAGTACTGTTCTCGGCAGTAAGTCTTGAATAAGATATGGCATGACCTGCGCCAAATTTTTAAAGTGTTTCCCTATAAGTCCGCCCTTATAATGGCAAATATAATCAGCATTGAGACACGGAGCATTGAGCCCATCTTTCTCAATAGAGTCGAGATGCATTTGAAAAACATCCAGAACCTTTGCCTTCTTGAGAAGATATACCGATTGACCCCAAAAGTATTTTACGACTCCCAATAACACTGTATGGAGAATTTCTGTCGGCGTGTCCTGATGAACGTTGAAACCTGACGAAAGGTCAATGTGCAGCTGAAAATGCGAACCCAAGTCTTACCTTCAACACCTAGTAATGGATTGATTGCATCCTCGAGTTTGCTCCCTTGCAGGAGGTCTTCAAGCTGCTTCTCTAGAATAGCCTTGATTTCGCTCTCTGGTTTTGCTTGAATGCTGGCACTCCATTTGCGCAGCTTCTTCCCCAGTTCAACAACTGTTTTGAGAATGGAGCCAGTTGTTGTGTCCTTCACACCCGATGACACGACAGATTTCTTAATCTTCTCCGAAGCACCTGAACAGAGTGCAGAAGCGAATTGTGCGTGAATCTCTTCTGCCGTTCCTGCAGGAGTGCGAAGCTTTCCTGGCTACTCAGACAGTCAGTGAATATGACAACGGAGAGTGCAAAAATATGATACATACCACAAAGATGCTCTTGTAGCCCTCATCTGACACCTTGTACTCCTTTGTTCCACTGACTTCGCATGTCCTGCAGAAGTAGTTGCAATGCAACCCTGCATGGCTGCATTCCTCGACTTGCATAGGGTTGTTGCCACCGAGAAACAGACCATATAACTCCAGCATAACTTCTTCTTCATACTTGCAGTCCCAAGTAAAGACCCCAGATTCTGTAGCCTTGCTACGATCACTAGTATCGTGTTTCACTATAACAAATTATAATGTATTACATACCTAATTGATTCTTGCATGGCGCTCATCATTTCCATTGGGGCTGCATGAGGAGAAGACGTGACAAATCGAATACAAAACTCTTTCTCAAGCATTTCACGAGGTAGATTCGTGTTAGACATGTATATTGTGTGGTGCTTATTCCATTGCTTGGATATATTTCTGGATACATCATCCATGAAGACGATAAGAGGGACCGAGTACACCATACATCCTTGAGATTTTGTGCGCAATTGATTTGGCACTAGCTTTGCATATTTCCTTGACGACTCTGTTAGCCCGCAAGCAAGTTTGTCATCATTGGCAGATATTTCGGGAAACGACCTTCGAAAGTTACACGTCGGAATTATTTCTTGCTCATCACTGACAATAAAGCCATCCTAAGTCTATCAGCAAAGTTGAATGTATTTAAAGAATAGGTTCACCTCTGTTCGTTGTACAGTATGGCCAAGCACATATAGCTGCTTATCCGAATTATCACCCGTCGACGTGTACAACACAAGAAAAAAGCGCTCAGGTATAAAGTAGTCCCCTGACGCATCCTGCAAGAGCTCATTCACAAAGTAGATCTCCCCATTGACTTTAGCTACAGGAGGCGAAGGGCGTTCAAACAACATTTTCTCTCTGTTGAACACCTGAGACATTTCCTTGCCTCCATCCTCAGGGTAATCCTGCATCACAAGACGCGTGAGAGGGTTCACATAGTCCTAAATGAGAACATTCAAAGTTAGTATTGAGAGATGAGTTCACGTGAGACTCTGCATACCTTGGCAATTGCTTTTCCAACATTGTTAAGATAAAATATATTTCCCAAACGTGCAGTGATCTTTTCTGTTGGATTGCCGACAAGTGTTTGAACCGATTCCTGACATTGGTTCAATGCATATAGCGATGGGACATTGCAAGCGCCAAGCTCCTTTGCCCAAGATAGAACTGCCTTTTTCTGTGCCTCGGAGAACTGAATAATAAGGTAGTAATATAGTGCTTGAATGATCGGTTAGCAGTGAAAATGCATGAAGATATTGAAACATACAGCCTTTGATGGCCAAGGATATGTTGGATTATCAGGTGCAACTGGACTGTTTAGATTTACATGACACGAAGTGGTCAATGGACAGTCGTCTAACAATGTGAATAAGTCTCTGCCAAGGAATCAAACAACATCTCACCTGGAAGTTCAATTCCAAAGTTTGATTCTGTCTCGTCATCGAAGCCAATTTCTTCGCTCACTGGGGCAAGCGGCATAGAAAATAATTGTTTCCCCGAAGCCAGGGCAGACTGCAGCTCCTCATACAAATCATATGTTTCGTTGGCTTGATAGAAAGGGCTGCTTGAGATGGCATTCCAGAGATCAGCGACTGGTACTACTTCATGGTCTGATCGTATTGGATGTGGCTCCTGAGTATAGACAGTATTGTTGACGTCCATGGCACTCGAGGCGAACATGTTGTCTCCGTCGTCGACAGGTGAAGGTGGAGGTGGAGGTTCCGCTTCATGATGATGGCGTTGCCGTTTGGAGGGAGTCTTCGAGCATGTGGAAGCCCAGATCCTGGCATGACACTGATGAATACCAGTGCCAACGTGCTTCCATGCATGCTTAGGACACATTGTGTGCAAAGCATTATCACGCTTTGGGCACACATTGCACACAACCTGAGATGCTCCGCGAAACTGCAAGACTGCATTAAAGCATCAGTACATGATATTCACGTTGAGTTAAACACTTACTTATACCGTCAATAGCCTGCAGCATGGATGACATGATGCTGATTGTTGAGTGTGATCGAAGACTTAGAGATTTGAAAGCTTGACATGTTAGCACGTGACTCACATCTGTTTCGAATTTGTTCAACAATGTTCAACCCCAACAACAGTGAAGTGTCGAAGACTGGAAACAACCATGTCAAACACAACAGCTCTCAAAGCTCACCAATTTCAAGCTCGACTTCCATAGATATGTGAGTCGCTGAATCAGAAGATGTGATTCTACAGCCTTTGTCAGTCTCAATATGGTTTTCAGGTGCAGTACCTCGTCACCTTGCTCGTTCGAATATTGTATGTGATCTTTCTTGGATAATG
>NW_024542589.1:2500-4942 GCF_016758785.1 Suillus bovinus | reverse complement strand
TCTAATGAAAGTCTATACAAAATCGCCAAAATTGCGCATTTCTTATCTTTTCTCATCTTTCTCTAATGAAAGTCTATATGAAATCCCAAACTTTTCGCATTTCTTATCTTTTGGTCATCTTTCCTAATGAAAGTCTATATGAAATTGGAAAATTTTCGCATTTCTTACCTTTTCTTGACATTTCCTAATAAAAGTCTATACAAATCGCAAAATTTGGGCTTTTCATATCTTTTGGTCATCTTTCCTAATGAAAGTCTATATGAAATCGCAAAATTTGGGCTTTTCTTTCTTTTACTTGACAACTTTTCATAATGAAAGTCTATACAAAATCGCAAAATTTTCGCATTTCTTATCTTTTCTTGACATTTTATAATGAAAGTCTATATAAAATCGCAAAATTTGGGCATTTCTTATCTTTTCTTACCTTTTTCTAATGAAAGTCTATGCAAAATCGCAAGATTTGGGCTTTTCTTATCTTCCTGAGTCAATTTTCTAAGGAAATAGTCCATGTAAAATCGCTAAAAGTTTGGGCTTTTCTTCTTATCTTTTGGTCATCTTTCCACTTTTCCTCCTAATGAAAGTCCCATTGCAAAAAAATCGAACAAAATTTGGGCATTTCTTATCGTCTGGTCATCTTTCCTAATGAAAGTCCATGTAAAATCGCAAAATTTGGGCTTTTCTTATCTTTTGGTCATCTTTCCTAATGAAAGTCTACATAAAATCGCAAAATTTGGGCTTTTCATATCTTTTGGTCATCTTTCCTAATGAAAGTCTACATAAAATCGCAAAATTTGGGCTTTTCTTATCTTTTCTTAACATTTCTCAATGAAAGTCTATATAAAATCCCCAAAATTGCGGATTTCTTATCATTTCCTAATCAAAGTCTATACATAATCACACGATTTGGGTGCACATCATAACTGGTGTTGTCCAAGTGGTTCTCAACAGACTGAAAATCTGTGGGTTCAAAACCCGCAAACCACTACAGACTCAAAATCTGTGGGTTCAAAACCTTCACACCACGACAGACTTGAAATCTGAAACTGAGCAGGCTTGAAACCTGTTACATGTCATTTTTCCTAATTAAAGTCTATACAAAATCGCCAAAATTGCGGATCTCTTATCTTTTGACGACTTTTCCTAATAAAAGTCTATTGAAAATCGCAAGCTTTGTGTCCACATCATAACTGGTGTTGTCCAAGTGGTTCACTACAGAATCAAAATCTGTGGGTTCAAAACCCGCAAACCACTACAGACTCAAAATCTGTGGGTTCAAAACCTGCACAACCACGACAGACTTGAAATCTGAAACCAAGCAGGCTTAAAACCTGGTTAATGTTGTTTTTCTTAATCAAAGTCTAAACAAAATCGCCCAACTTGCAGATCTCTTATCTTTTGACGACTTTTCCTAATGAAAGTCTATCCAAATTCGCCAAAATTGCGTACACATCATAACCGGTGTTGTCCAAGTGGTTCACAACAGAATCAAAATCTGTGGGTTCAAAACCCGCATACCGCAACAGACTCAAAATCTGTGGGTTCAAAACCTACACACCGCAACAGACTTGAAATCTGAAACCAAGCAGGCTTGAAACCTGCTGGACGTCATTTTTCATGATCAAAGTCTATTCAAAATCGCCAAAATTGCGGATCTCTTATATTTTGATGACTTTTCCTAATGAAAGTCTATTGAAAATTCCCAAATTTGCGCATTTCTTATCTTTTGGCCACTTTTTGTAATGAAAGTCTATACAAAACCCCCAACATTGCATACACATCATGACTGGTGCTGTCCAAGTGGTTCACAACAGACTGAAAATCTGTGGGTTCAAAACCCGCATACCACTACAGACTCAAAATCTGTGGGTTCAAAACCTGCGCACCACGACAGACTTGAAATCTGAAAGAGCAGGATTGAAACCTGCTTGATGTCATTTTTGTAATCAAAGTCTATTCAAAATTGCCAAAATTGCAGACTTCTTATCTTATGACGACTTTTCCTAATGAAAGTCTATGCAAAATCGCAACATTTGCATGCAGATCATAACCGGTGTTGTCCAAGTGGTTGTCATAACAGACTCAAAATCTGTGGGTTCAAAACCTGCGTACCGCTACAGACTCAAAATCTGTAGGTTCAAAACCTGCGCACCGCAACAGAATCGAAATCTGCAAGAGCAGGCTTGAAACCTGCTCGAGGTCATTTTTTGTAATCAAAGTCAATTCAAAATCACTAAAATTGCCGACTTCTTATCTTATGACGACTTTTCCTAATGAAAGTCTATGCAAAATCGCAACATTTGCATGCAGATCATAACCGGTGTTGTCCAAGTGGTTCTCAACAGACTGAAAATCTGTGGGTTCAAAACCCGCATACCACTACAGACTCAAAATCTGTGGGTTCAAAACCTGCGCACCACAACAGACTTGAAATCTGAAACCGAG
>NW_024542588.1:0-4959 GCF_016758785.1 Suillus bovinus | reverse complement strand
CATTGTAAGTATTGGGAGGAATCTTCATGTTATATCCTGGTGCCTGTGGATTACAGCGAGAATCACTGCGGATGGAGATGTAGGCTTGTTCGGTGACTATGAGATTTGCTAGCGCATTCGGGAAGCCTACAGTGTCCGCATCTGCAGGGATAATCACATTGTCTTCTCTATCGTCGTCTGCGAGGGGATGGGAAGTTGTAGGAAGAAGTGCCAGACGGGGCAGGATTGGAATAGGTGGTACGGGGGCATCAGGGTCATCAGCAGGCAGAACACCATGGATGTGTGCTTGTTGTAAATCTTGTTGATGTTCCAAGCGAGCTGCATTAGCAGCAATCCTCTCCTTGTATTGATGTCCCCATTCTGTAGCTTGGAGAGTTCTACCAGATCGATGAGGAGTAGGTGCATCAGGTGTACCATGCACGATAGGAGCAATGACTGCTGGAGCTGGAGGAGGAACAATTGCAGGTGCTGGAGGATATGAGATGTTGCGACGTGGAGTGATGTGATTACTGTCACCATCATCGTCACTGTCATCAGTGGAGAAGGGATGATTGTCAAGATTGTCAAATGATTTGTCGAAGATGACGTTGCAAAAGTTAAAGAACGCCCCAGTGACGGAGTCACAACAACGCCAGGTCTTCACTCCTGGGGGATATCCCATGAAGATGGCTTCCCGGGAGCGAGGTCAGAGTTTTTCCTGTAGTTCCAGTGGGATGCAAACAAAACAGTGTGCCCTGAACACCTGACAGTGAGATATATCAGGTTTCACCTTATGTAGCATCTTATATGGTGTCTTTCTTGGGGGAAGGGATCTAGATTCTGTGCGATTGAAAAGATAAGCGGCACAGAGTGCCGCTTCCAAGAGAGCATGGTAGGTGAGCATGATCAAGCATGGCATACATTCTGCCCTCAATGGTGCATATGATGCACTCAGCCTTACCATTCTGTTGATGAGCATAAGGTGCCGATAATTGGTGGATGATTCCAGCAGACTCCAAGTCAGCAGTGAATTCATTGCTGATAAATTTACCCCCATTCTCCGAGTGGAAGACCTTCACACATAGTCCAGATTGAGTTTCCCATTTAGCGCGAATTAGATGCATGGCATTGATGGCATGGTCCTTGGACGCCAGCAATTGAAGATTCAGAATGTGCGTATGGTCATCTAGGAAAATGATGAAGTAGCATTTGTTGTGGGGCATGAGCACAGGGATCGGACCACAGAGATCAGAGTGAATGAGGTCAAGGAATTGAGATGCTCATGGGGTCTCTGAAGGAGGGTGTGGGCATCATGTATGCTTGCCCATGATGCATGACTCACACTTTGACAGGGATGAATGGGGTGCGATGGTAGCACCAGAAGCAAATAGAGGTAAATAATGAATGGCTTCGCCACCGACATGTCCAAGATGAGCATGCCAGAGATCAAGGGATGGAGCAACATGCATGAATGCTGTGATGTCAGATGGGAATGGTGGGATGTTAGGAGTGGTGTGCTCGACGATTGGGGCAGGTAGGAATTCTAAGTTCACATAGCATAGATTGTTAGCCATAGGAATAGCCCCAAGATCGGTCCCTCGATATACAAGCTCACAGTGAAGCAAAGACACTCAAAAAATGCAGTCCTAGCCCTTACTCAACATCCAACATACTGAGAGGGGATTCAGCATAGCTGAAGGTGCATGAAGACAGTTGGAGAGTCGAATATGACATCTGACGCCCCCAATGGTGAGGATGGCAACACAATCCCCCCTTCTGGACGTGGTCAAACTCCCGTGATTGGCTGTACAGACAGTTACTGCATTGGCCATAGAGTAGGACCAGAAATACGAGCAGTCTCAGTGTAAAGAGTAGATCTGGGCTGGGCTCTACTGATTGTGAGTCCCTAGTCCTGAGAGATGTGAGTATGCTTCATGTTACGACTTGGATGGTATCTGTTGGCGACGCTCAAACAGAGCGTGTGTTGTCAATGGTCGAGGACGTCCTTGGGCTAACCCAAGGTTAGGGGTCTTACTTGGCGACGCGTCGGCAAGTAAGATTTGACGCCTATGTCTGAATCGGGTAGCTTACGTCAAGTGGATGCTAGACGATGAGCTGTATCTGCCAAGACTTACGACACCCGAAGGTTAATCGTAAGATCATCATTAATTAGAAGGACAGAAGTCCGACTAGTTAACAGGGGCTCTGCTTGTCGACGAAGTTGATGAGCAAAGATCGAGACTATAGGCTTATCCGCAAAGAGCAGATAAGAAGATAGAATATAGACTGCTGGCTAGGCAGAAAGGATCACTCTGGTGAGAGTAGGAGGTCAAGAACCAAGTAGATTCAAGTTAAGGAATATGTTACATGGTAGCGAGTTTATATAGAGGACAGGAAGCGTATTAGTGGATGATAACTCGTACTACCAAGAGAGGCAATCGGTAAAAGGTATGACTATAAAAGGAAGGCACGTTTGAGGTAAGACACGGGTGAGCTCTGAACGTGCGGATAAGAAAGTGAGTCAAAGATCAGAATAAGAAGTGAAACACGCAGGGGTATGATCGTGCAGCTGCGGAGCTAAGTATAAGTCGCATGTGCGACTGCGCATCGAGTCAGAGATCAAGAAAGGGAACGGGGCAAAGGGGATGCGTCATGCATCATATCATAGGTTACCGTCCGGACGGTAAGGGCAAGGGGACTGTCCACAGGATCAGTCAGGTGGTGGAACGGAGCATGGATATGCTTCGTCAGCGAAAGGATCTGGCCAGATGTACTGGCTCTGCTGAAGCGACAGGTAGAGAGCGAAAGGGAATGCGAGAATGACGAGGATGACCAGGGTAAGGTCGGGGTGAGGGTATGATGCAAGGGCTGATACGAGGAGGATCAGGAGAAAAATGGTAGGGGCCCAAGCATCTAGATGTTCTTGTAACACTTCGTCCCAAGAGACAACCTAAGAACTACCTTGATAATGCAAGGGAAGTCTTATTCAGTTACAGAGTAGACAAGATATTGGAAGAAAACCTCTTTAATGTTCATCCGTAGTTCCGAGACTACTTCCGAAGTACCAAGAAACTTGTCCGATGCGACCGAAGCTGCAAAAGTGTTGTCCAAAGTAGCACGATACCTTCTGAGGCTTGCAAAAGCTGTCCGAAGGTCAATATATGTCGGTATGTCGATGTGTCGAATAACAGTATAAGACTTTGTGAAACATCTGAAGTCCGGAATGATGCTAATCTATCGGAACTCAAGAATAAATGAAGTGCAAAATTGGCAGTGGTCTAGCCAAACAATTGTTCTGAATGAACAAAGATTGATTGCGCAGTTATGATTATACTGAGGTGACTCTACTAATTACTACTCGAAGTACAGGAAGTGAAGTCCCCTATCAGTAGCCAGCGAGCAAGATTATATCCTACTTCCATGATAGACCGGAATCCATAGGCAAAACTAGTAGTGAGATAAGCAAGTCCGAACCTATGTAATAAGCCACGAGGCATGCAGGAATGCAAGTATACATGTAATAAGCTGCAATGTGTACTGCTTATACGTATTCTGAGGCTCCTGACAGGATGCCGATGGAATTTTATCTGTGTAGTACTAGACGTAGTCAACATATAGTTAGAATAAGGGAAAACGCACCAGCGAAGTCAAAAGGACAAGGATAGGACATGGTATGGTAACTTGCAAGGTTCGGACAGGCCTCGGAACATGAGAACTGCCTGCGGAAGGTTCGGACGAGTGCACACGGCCTTCAGAAGGTCAAGGGAGGTCGGGGAATGGTATGAACGTAGGTGTTGGATTGCCTGGTTCCGAGCCCAGCGCCGCAACCATCGTTACATTGGATTAGGGTAGTTGTCATCCCTAAATCAAGGATGGTGTTGAATCCCTCTGTGATGAGATTTGCAAGGGCAGTCACTGTGTTGGGATCACCCACCGTCTCGGTGATAGATGCACAGGAGAGATCAGTGAGAAACATCAAAGCAGCAGCTTCAGTTCCTGTGAAGGCGGCTATGGCCATGGATGGAGGTAATGTAGGAGGAGTGTTATTGGCTGTGGGAGATGTGACGACTGCAGTGGCAGCCGTCTCCTTCTCCTTGTCTCTCCTTTTATTCTTCATCCAGGGTGCTTGTCCTTCCATACCTCCCCCCTTCACATAGCAATGCCCGTGGTCATGGTCCCCTTTGTTGCAACCCACTGTGGTGCAGAACATGCCCTCTGGATTGTGGCGGTGTTTGCGCAAACCGGTAATAGGATTGATGTTTCTGGTGTGCGAAGACGCCAACATTGCTGTGTGGGCATGTTCAGATCCAGGCATACCACCAGCCAAGACACATTTGTTGATGACATGTGCAGCCTCGGATGATATGCGCAAGATGCAGATGTCAAATATGGAAGGTGTGGGGAGGGGAGGCACAACAGGAGTGCCAGCAACAGGTGCAGTAGTAACCAGCATGATGAGAGTCAAAGTGGGCAGGTGTTACAAGAACATCTAGATGCTTGGGCCCCTACCATTTTTCTCCTTAGTCTCCTCGTCTCAGCCCTTGCATCACACCCTTACCCTGACCTTGTTCTTGTCATTCTTGTCATCCTTGCATTTCCCTTCGCTCTCTACCTGTCACTTCAGCAGAGCCAGTACATCTGGCCGGATCCTTTCTCTGACAAAGCATACCCATGCTCCGTTTCACCCAATGACTGATCCTGTGGACAGTCCCCTTTACCCTCACCGTCCGGACAGTAACCTATGATACAATGCATGCCACATCCCCTTTGTCCTGTTTCCTTTCTTGATCTATGACTCGGTGCACAGTTGCATGTTGTACTTATACTTAGCTCTGCAGTTGCACAATCGTGCCCCTGCATGTTTCAGTTCTTGTTTCTGTTCTTTGACTCATTTCCTATCTGCACATTCTGGTTTGCCTATGACTCACCTCGAACGTGCCTTCCTTTTCTAGTATCACCCTTTGACCAGTTCCTCTTCCG
>NW_024542586.1:0-5038 GCF_016758785.1 Suillus bovinus | reverse complement strand
AAATCCGTCACTTGGAACTTTGCGCAACTTTCGGATGATGTTCTGAGAGTTTACACTGACGCATCAGGGTCTGGTCTGGCTTTTTGGTATCCTTCTCTCAACACCGGATTTCAATCGTCCTTACCTGGAATTGCGCCAACCAATACAATCTTCTTTTTTAAAGCTTTGACCGTCACTGCCGCCTTACTTGATTCAGTAGGGCGTTTGAAACCCAATCAGTGGGTTGCCATCTTCACTGACAACCTTAACTCTGTATCCATGTTCAACTCCCTTGCGGCTCTGCCCCCTTACAACTGGCTCCTTATGACGGCAGTGGACTCTATCTTGGCGGCTCAGGTTGATTTTCGCATTTTCTTCATTTTGGGCATGGACAACATGGTCGCTGACCATTTATCGCACTGGAAGAATGCTGAGGCCCAAAATGCCTCACCTGGATTAACTATCCTCCCTTTTGAACCCCCTCGAAATACGCTGGGGGTGGTCCAAAAATGATTCTGGTATCAGGAAGGGCCAGACAACCCAACAGGGTTTCTTGGTCCCTGGAGCGTCTCATCTTTGAGCGCTCGGTTTTGCTAGGATTGGCCCTCGAAAACAGCACTAATCATGCTTACTCATCGCACCTCAATTCTTATGTTGCATTCTGCAACATGCACCATCTCCCCATTGACCCTTCTCCCGATACTCTCTCCTACTTCATTACGTTCATGCGCATCATATACAACCTCGTTCAGTCGAAGCTTATCTCTCCGGAATCGTTAATCAATTGGAACCTCACTTCCCTCATGTCTGACAATCCAGGCACTCTCTCTTAGTTAAACGCACTCTGCAAGGTGCGCTTCGACGTTTAGGAAGACTGGTTATATGCAAAGAGCCTATTTTGCATGATGATTTATCGCACGTATTACACTCACTATCACATCCTTTAACTCACAATGACCTTTTGTGGGTTACTCTACTTCACTGCGGCTTTTACGGTCTTCTATGTCTGGGCAAACTCGTAGCATCCGACGATCGCTCCATCAGAGATCTTGTGAAGTTTTCTCTTCACATCCATTCAAGTCTCCGACACGGATTTCTCTTCTTCATCCAACGTGACAAGACGGATATGCGGTATGAAGGAAATAGGGTGGTCATTCAGCATGTGCTGATCGGCTCTGATCCTTTTCCTCTCTTTACGTGTTTCCTTGTTGCGTGTGACTCAAAATTCCCTTTGCACCCTTTTCTTTGGTTGCGAAAGAATGGGAAACCACTGACGTGTTCTTGGTTCATCCGATGTCTTCGGATGTTTTTTCCTGACAGCGTTTCAGGTCACTCAATGCACGCTGGCGGAGCTACCTCTCTGGCTGCTGCAGGAGTATCCCCAGAGCACATTTGTGCTATTGGTCGTTGGACTTCAGGCACCTGGGAACACTACGTGCATAAAAATTCGACGCTGTTGCAAGTGTTGCTTTCAACAGTCGTGCTATCCACAATCCGCCTTTTGCCGATGCTGATATTTAGTTAGTCCGTGCATATGTATTTATTACCTTTCTTTCTTTCTTTCTTTCTTCTCCCTCCCTTCCCTCCCATTTTCCATAGTCATATAGCGGTCGTACCTCCAGTTTTTTACCTTGTTCAGGGCTCAGATACTTATCTGCGACATCATACTGTTAGTCATCAATAACAGCCAGCTCCTCCATCGATGAGGAGCCAATTTTGGCTACACCAGTGTTCAAATGCCAATACAGGCTTCACCGTGATGTTGTGAGCACAAATCCATGCTTTGACAGTGATCTGACTCTTCAGCCAACATGTGCTGTATCTTGTAAATGAGGAAGTGCAGAGAACACTGCAATTGTTACTGCTCTCCATCTCATCGCCAGGTATCTTGCCAATTCTTCATATAAACGGTAATGTCAAATCATGGTTTCCACTTGAAAAAAGTATTGTGCTCACATTCCAATGTCAAAGATAAAGAATAAGTTGGGTCATGACACAGAAAAATCAATAATATTTGTACGTTTACAACTCAAAATGCAACTCACGAAATACGACTGACTCTGCACATGGAAATTCTTAGGTCTTTGTGATGTTATGCGCCTTGGCATCTGCTATTTCTCTACCGCACAGCATTCAGCTGCCTGCTGCCAAAGCTCACTATTGTAGTTGAGTGTGCCATGGCTACACACTCTGAGAAGGACATTATTGTGAAGCTTGGAACCTTGACGGAGGTTTATCGCTACACATGCGATGTCATTTTTTCTGGTGGAGACGCGCCAGTGCTTACATTATGCTGACAAACTAGGTATACAAAGGATGCGTGGAAGATTTATGATCTGTAGATTGATGCGCGCACGATACTTGAAAGCAGTGGATCGCAATTCATGGAGTCCACAGGTATATTTTGTATGGTGAAGAAATCATAAACACTTGCCTTTTTTCAACTTGTTGTCAGGGAAGAATACATGTCCACAAGCATGCTTTGTCTACCACTTCTCCACATGTTGTGAGTTAAAAACTTAGCACTTTCCTCTCCTTCACTTCTCTACGTCTCGTCTCTTTCCTTCTACACTTCATCTTAGCCACTTGATATTACTTTACTTGTTCAGATCATTGATATGTCTATGTGAGTCTACCAATGTATCAAGTCGGTGTATTTGTGTGCTAACAATGCCTTCCACGTTTCGTGCCTCATACAACAGTGTTCAGATGTCATTTGATAGGTTGGTGTTTGCTCTCGAGTCGAATGGCGCGGTTCATCTTAGCCAGTCTATTGTTCCGTGTTCTGTACCTAGAATCGAACCTGAAGCCGTTGGTAACATGGTCTCAGACAATGTCCGAGATCTGGCTCATCCCGACGATGTGGCTGCCATGCAGGCTGAGTATGTGCTTATGCTTCAAAACATCAACTCAAACTGATGGCCTTTGGTAGATGGGCTGATACCTGCGCAGAATATGAACAACTGAAGGCGCAACAGCGGTATGCGGTACCCCAACTGAGTGACCACCATTGCTCACTTATTTTTAGGTCTACGGCTGTTCAGGGTGTCTAAGATCATGAGACGTCGTTTCCGACGTTGAACCAGTTCACCGCTCCAGTGGCTGGTCTCCGCATTTTCCCCCGATGGGCCTGAACCAATACTATTCTCTGCAGCACACTGCTGCCCTCAAGGATCGCTTGGAGGCCATGCATGGACCCAGCCTGGCTTTGGTGATGGTTTGTATACGAATGGACCTAGTTTTATTTGACATTACTTTCTAACCTAGAGCATTTGGTAGCAGCAGATCCCCGCTCGTATGGCTTCCAATTTCCATTCTCCCAAGAGCAAAATGCAGACTTACAGATGGGAGTGTCTACCCCCTTGATGACGACATATATTACCAATACATACGCTGGCGCCATGATGGACACGACAACTGATGGTGACACTTTTTTGCCGTCCATGTTCGACTCTGACACTACAATGTATCTGAGTGATGGCACCGCCTTGGAGCCATCTTCCTCAACTTTTGATGGGCAGCAGTCGCCCAACCTTGTAAGCATAAAACTCGCCGATCCGGTGAATCCAAGGAAGACGGTTTGGATTATTCTCTTGCACCCACCATGCGCAAGCGCAGATGTTTGGACGATGAAGAAGGAGAAATTAGAGAGGGCAAGTTTGGTTTTCACAGACTAGCAGACACCAGTGCGGTGATCATGGCTGCCCCTGCTCATGACCCGAAGCCGGTCGATATTAGTTGCCACAGGACCCATGATGCTGATGGTATCTTCTTTGGATGAGGAGATTTGGGGCGATGGAACTCAATGATTCCTACTCTAGACACTCCGTAAAGTTACGAATGAACTACCCGCAGAGATGACTTGCATATGAGCATGCGATTGGACAGACCAGCCCTGCGGGCTGTTTGTAGAGATGAACAAGCTCCTCGTCGCAGATCACCTGTTGCATTGGCATGGTGTCAAATCAAAAGACACAGTTCTCTGTAAATTTGAGGGTTGCTCGAAGCCAGAGGCGATCTGTTATGATCCAACCCAATACACAAGGTACTAGATTGCTAAACAATAACCAGATAACTGGTAAGGTCAAGTTAGAGAATACATGATGTATCTACAGGTCTTATATACGAGTATTGAAGCGGAGCTACAATGTAAATGTCCAATAGGAATAATCATAGAGAAGTCATATGATGGAAGGTCGTGGAATGTGATGGAATGTTCTGTGATACATGAAGATGTGAAAGGTGCATATGTGAAAGGTGAAGGTATGAAAGGGTGAAAGGTGTCAGTGTGAAAGGTGACACTGTGACAAAGTGAAGTGGAGGGTAGGGAACCATAACATTACCCCCTTTCTAAACTCTGTTGTTCTCCTGAACAACTTCCAAGCCAGCCATCTACCGAGAAATTAGGTAGGTAAAAGTCCATAGTATCGTAAAAAAAAAAATTCTATGATAAGTCCATGTCCGAGTAGAAGTCGCCATTCTTCCTCATATGTGATACGTCGCTAGATGCTCCTCTCTTTATTTGTCAATCATGGCTCCTCCGCCATGTCCTTATGCTCCTTCAGAGCCTATTCTATTCTCCTCTATACCTCCATTCTAACTGTTGTAGTGCTGCTATTGAGTTCGATAAGGGAATGGCGTAACTCAAAGCGATAGGATTGTTCTTAGGATCGGACGCGAGCTTGTAGCGGGGAAATCAACCAACGTTCAAAACGAGTCTACAAGGCCGTATTTTATCTATGAAAAGGTAAGGGTCTTGGTTATTACGAAAGGGAGAGTTTGATGAGACGGAGAGTGGTGGCGTTGAGCCTGACAGGGTAGGAGTAACGGAAATGAGTTAAAGTATGTTAGTTTTTGAATGAAGGTAGTAATAGGGAGCTCGCCGTGCACAGGAATGACGAGAGCTGTTAGGTTTTTGACTGCTTTTTGGGACGAAAGGAGTGAAACTAAAAGAATGACGAGAGAGAGTTAGGTGATGAGTCCAGGGTATAGTATGAATGGGTGAAGGACCGAGCTGGTCGTTGAGAATAACGAGAAGATGAGGGTAAGGAAAGAGAAT